>NC_084891.1:30507500-30510000 GCF_958979055.1 Alnus glutinosa | reverse complement strand
AACCCTAAACCCTAAACCCTAAACCCTAAACCCTAAACCCTAAACCCTAAACCCTAAACCCTAAACCCTAAACCCTAAACCCTAAACCCTAAACCCTAAACCCTAAACCCTAAACCCTAAACCCTAAACCCTAAACCCTAAACCCTAAACCCTAAACCCTAAACCCTAAACCCTAAACCCTAAACCCTAAACCCTAAACCCTAAACCCTAAACCCTAAACCCTAAACCCTAAACCCTAAACCCTAAACCCTAAACCCTAAACCCTAAACCCTAAACCCTAAACCCTAAACCCTAAACCCTAAACCCTAAACCCTAAACCCTAAACCCTAAACCCTAAACCCTAAACCCTAAACCCTAAACCCTAAACCCTAAACCCTAAACCCTAAACCCTAAACCCTAAACCCTAAACCCTAAACCCTAAACCCTAAACCCTAAACCCTAAACCCTAAACCCTAAACCCTAAACCCTAAACCCTAAACCCTAAACCCTAAACCCTAAACCCTAAACCCTAAACCCTAAACCCTAAACCCTAAACCCTAAACCCTAAACCCTAAACCCTAAACCCTAAACCCTAAACCCTAAACCCTAAACCCTAAACCCTAAACCCTAAACCCTAAACCCTAAACCCTAAACCCTAAACCCTAAACCCTAAACCCTAAACCCTAAACCCTAAACCCTAAACCCTAAACCCTAAACCCTAAACCCTAAACCCTAAACCCTAAACCCTAAACCCTAAACCCTAAACCCTAAACCCTAAACCCTAAACCCTAAACCCTAAACCCTAAACCCTAAACCCTAAACCCTAAACCCTAAACCCTAAACCCTAAACCCTAAACCCTAAACCCTAAACCCTAAACCCTAAACCCTAAACCCTAAACCCTAAACCCTAAACCCTAAACCCTAAACCCTAAACCCTAAACCCTAAACCCTAAACCCTAAACCCTAAACCCTAAACCCTAAACCCTAAACCCTAAACCCTAAACCCTAAACCCTAAACCCTAAACCCTAAACCCTAAACCCTAAACCCTAAACCCTAAACCCTAAACCCTAAACCCTAAACCCTAAACCCTAAACCCTAAACCCTAAACCCTAAACCCTAAACCCTAAACCCTAAACCCTAAACCCTAAACCCTAAACCCTAAACCCTAAACCCTAAACCCTAAACCCTAAACCCTAAACCCTAAACCCTAAACCCTAAACCCTAAACCCTAAACCCTAAACCCTAAACCCTAAACCCTAAACCCTAAACCCTAAACCCTAAACCCTAAACCCTAAACCCTAAACCCTAAACCCTAAACCCTAAACCCTAAACCCTAAACCCTAAACCCTAAACCCTAAACCCTAAACCCTAAACCCTAAACCCTAAACCCTAAACCCTAAACCCTAAACCCTAAACCCTAAACCCTAAACCCTAAACCCTAAACCCTAAACCCTAAACCCTAAACCCTAAACCCTAAACCCTAAACCCTAAACCCTAAACCCTAAACCCTAAACCCTAAACCCTAAACCCTAAACCCTAAACCCTAAACCCTAAACCCTAAACCCTAAACCCTCAACCCTAAACCCTAAACCCTAAACCCTAAACCCTAAACCCTAAACCCTAAACCCTAAACCCTAAACCCTAAACCCTAAACCCTAAACCCTAAACCCTAAACCCTAAACCCTAAACCCTAAACCCTAAACCCTAAACCCTAAACCCTAAACCCTAAACCCTAAACCCTAAACCCTAAACCCTAAACCCTAAACCCTAAACCCTAAACCCTAAACCCTAAACCCTAAACCCTAAACCCTAAACCCTAAACCCTAAACCCTAAACCCTAAACCCTAAACCCTAAACCCTAAACCCTAAACCCTAAACCCTAAACCCTAAACCCTAAACCCTAAACCCTAAACCCTAAACCCTAAACCCTAAACCCTAAACCCTAAACCCTAAACCCTAAACCCTAAACCCTAAACCCTAAACCCTAAACCCTAAACCCTAAACCCTAAACCCTAAACCCTAAACCCTAAACCCTAAACCCTAAACCCTAAACCCTAAACCCTAAACCCTAAACCCTAAACCCTAAACCCTAAACCCTAAACCCTAAACCCTAAACCCTAAACCCTAAACCCTAAACCCTAAACCCTAAACCCTAAACCCTAAACCCTAAACCCTAAACCCTAAACCCTAAACCCTAAACCCTAAACCCTAAACCCTAAACCCTAAACCCTAAACCCTAAACCCTAAACCCTAAACCCTAAACCCTAAACCCTAAACCCTAAACCCTAAACCCTAAACCCTAAACCCTAAACCCTAAACCCTAAACCCTAAACCCTAAACCCTAAACCCTAAACCCTAAACCCTAAACCCTAAACCCTAAACCCTAAACCCTAAACCCTAAACCCTAAACCCTAAACCCTAAACCCTAAACCCTAAACCCTAAACCCTAAACCCTAAACCCTAAACCCTAAACCCTAAACCCTAAACCCTAAACCCTAAACCCTAAACCCTAAACCCTAA